>NC_052636.1:15924127-15931627 GCF_016161935.1 Mauremys reevesii | reverse complement strand
CCTCCCTGTGCCCCTGCCCCATTCACCTGCCCCAGCCCCTCCCTGTGCCCTGCCCCATTCACCTCCCCCAGCCCCTCCCTGTGCCCCTGCCCCATTCACCTTCCCCAGCCAGCCCCTCCTGTGCCCCTGCCCCATTCACCTCCCCCAGCCCCTCCCTGTGCCCCTGCCCCATTCACCCTGCCTCAGCCCCTCCCTGTGCCCCTACCCCATTCACCCCACCCCAGCCCTCCCTGTACCCCTGCCCCATTCACCCCACCCCAGCCAGCCCTCCCTGAGCCCCTGCCCCATTCACCCCACCCCAGCCAGCCCTCCCTGTGCCCCTGCCCCATTCACCTCCCCCAGCCCCTCCCAGTGCCGCTGCCCCATTCACCTCCCCCAGCCAGCCCCTACCTGTGCCCCTGCCCCATTCACGTCACCAGCCCCCCCTGTGCCCCTGCCCCTTCCTCCTGCCCCTGCCCTCCCTGTGCCCCCCCCCTCCCCTCCCCTCTCCCTCCCCCCGCCCCATTCCCTGCCCCTCCCTGTGCCCCTCTCCCCTTCCTCCCCCGTGCCCCATTTCCCTGCCCCTCCCCTCCCTCTGCCCCTGCCCCATTCACCCCACCCAGCCAGCCCTCCCTGCCCATTCCCCCAGCCCTCCTGCCCCTGCCCCAGTCCCCTGCCCCTCCCCCTTCCCTGTCCCACATCACCCCCTGCTGGTCGGGTCTCGCCAGTGAAGGGCTGCCCCAGTTCTGTGCCCCCGTGTCACGCCCCAGGCTCACCCCACCAGGGACAGCAGCAGCAGCAGCAGCTCCTGGCTCATGGCCCCAGCAGAGGTGACTCCGGCCCCACTGGCTCTGCCCCCGCAGCTCATTTGAGGAAGCTGGTGACAGCTTGGCCTTTCCTGTGTGAAATCCCCGCCTGGGCCAATGAGACACTGCATGGAGGGGAGGAGGGGTAGCAGGCCAGGACTCCTGGGTTCTCTCCCGGCGCTGGGAGGAGTGGGGGCTGGTGGGTTAGAGCAGGGGCTGGGAGCCAGGACTCCTGGGGTCTCTCCCTGGCTCTGGGAGGGGAGTGGTGGCTGGTGGGTTACTTGAGTGGGGGCTGGGAGCCAGGACTCCTGGGTTCTCTCCCCAGTTCTGGGAGGAGTGGGGCAGGTGGGTTAGAGCAGAGGGGCCTGGGAGCCAGGACTCCTGGGTTCTCCCCGGCTCTGGGAGGAGTGGGGGCTGGTGGGTCAGAGCAGGGGGCTGGGAGCCAGGACTCCTGGGTTCTCTCCTGGCTCTGGGAGGAATGGGGCTGGTGGGTTAGAGCAGGGGGCTGGGAGCCAGGACTCCTGTGTTCTCTCCCGGCTCTGGGAGGAGTGGGGCTGGTGGTTCAGAGCAGGGGCTGGGAGCCAGGACTCCTGGGTTCTCTCCTGGCTCTGGGAGGAGTGGGGCTGGTGGGTTAGAGCAGGGGCTGGGAGCCAGGACTCCTGGGTTCTCCCCGGCTCTGGGAGGAGTGGGGCTGGTGGGTTAGAGCAGGGGCTGGGAGCCAGGACTCCTGGGTGCTCTCCCGGCTCTGGGAGGGGGGCTGGTGGGTTAGAGCAGGGGGCTAGGAGCCAGGACTCCTGGGTTCTCTCCCGGCTCTGGGAGGAGTGGGGCTGGTGGGTTAGAGCAGGGGGGGCTGGGAGCCAGGACTCCAGGGTTCTCTGCCCGGCGCTGGGAGGGGAGTGGCGGCTGGTGGGTCAGAGCAGGTGGGGCTGGGACCCAGGACTCAAGGGTTCTCACCCCGGCTCTCGGAGGAGTGGGGCTGGTGGGTCAGAGCAGGGGCTGGGAGCCAGGACTCCTGGGTTCTCTCCTGGCTCTGGGAGGAGGGGGCTGGTGGGTCAGAGCAGGGGCGGGGAGCCAGGACTCCTGGGTCCGCTCCTGGCTCTGGGAGGGGAGTGGGGGCCGGTGGGTCAGAGCAGGGGGGGCTGGGAGCCAGGACTCCTGGGTTCTCTCCCCGGCTCTGGGAGGGGAGTGTGGGCCGGTGGGTCAGAGCAGGGGGGGCTGGGAGCCAGGACTCCTGGGTTCTCTCCCCGGCTCTGGGAGGGGAGTGGGGGCCGGTGGGTCAGAGCAGGGGGAGCTGGGAGCCAGGACTCCTGGGTTCTCTCCCAGGCTCTGGGAGGAGTGGGGCTGGTGGGTCAGAGCAGGGGAGCTGGGAGCCAGGACTCCTGGGTTCTCTCCCGGCTCTGGGAGGAGTGGGGCCGGTGGGTCAGAGCAGGGGCTGGGAGCCAGTACTCCTGGGTTCTCTCCCCGGCTCTGGGAGTGGAATGGGGGCTGGTGGGTTAGAGCAGGGGCTGGGAACCAGGACTCCTGGGTTCTCTCCTGGCTCTGGGAGGAGTGGGGGCTGGTGGGTCAGAGCAGGGGCTGGGAGCCAGGACTCCTGTGTTCTCTCCCGGCTCTGGGAGGAGTGGGGGCTGGTGGGTCAGAGCAGGGGCTGGGAGCCAGGACTCCTGGGTTCTCTCCTGGCTCTGGGAGGAGTGGGGCTGGTGGGTTAGAGCAGGGGGCTGGGAGCCAGGACTCCTGGGTTCTCCCCCGGCTCTGGGAGGAGTGGGGCTGGTGGTTACAGCAGGGGCGGGCTGGGAGCCAGGACTCCTGGGTTCTCTCCCGGCTCTGGGAGGAGTGGGGGCTGGTGGGTTAGAGCAGCGGGGCTGGGAGCCAGGACTCCTGGGTTCTCTCCCGGCTCTGGGAGGAGTGGGGCTGGTGGTTAGAGCAGGGGGGGCTGGGAGCCAGGACTCCTGGGTTCTCTCCCTGGCTCTGGGAGGGGAGTGGGGGCGGGTGGGTTGGAGCAGGGGGGGATGAGAGCCAGGACACCGGGGTTCTCTCCCTGGCTCTCGGAGGGGAGAGGGAGCGGGAGGGTTCGAGCACGGGGGCTGGGACCCAGGACACCTGGGTTCTCTCTCCCGGCTCTGGGAGTGTGGGCCGTGGGTCAGAGCAGGGGGCTGGGAGCCAGGACTCCTGGGTTCTCTCCCGGCTCTGGGAGGAGTGGGCCAGGTGGTTAGAGCAGGGGCTGGGAGCCAGGACTCCTGGGTTCTCTCCCGGCTCTGGGAGGAGTGGGGCTGGTGGGTTAGAGCAGGGGCTGGGAGCCAGGACTCCTGGGTTCTCTCCCGGCTCTGGGAGGAGTGGGGCTGGTGGGTTAGAGCAGGGGAGCTGGGAGCCAGGACTCCTGGGTTCTCTCCCGGCTCTGGGAGGAGTGGGGGCTGGTGGGTTAGAGCAGGGGCTGGGAGCCAGGACTCCTGGGTTCTCTCCCGGCTCTGGGAGGAGTGGGGCTGGTGGGTTAGAGCAGGGGGCTGGGAGCCAGGACTCCTGGGTTCTCTGCCCGGCGCTGGGAGGAGTGGGGCTGGTGGGTCAGAGCAGGTGGGGCTGGGAGCCAGGACTCCTGGGTTCTCTCCCGGCTCTGGGAGGAGTGGGGTTGGTGGGTCAGAGCAGGGGCTGGGAGCCAGGACTCCTGGGTTCTCTCCCCGGCTCTGGGAGGGGAGTGTGGGCCGGTGGGTCAGAGCATGGGGGGCTGGGAGCCAGGACTCCTGGGTTCTCTCCCCGGCTCTGGGAGGGGAGTGTGGGCCGGTGGGTTAGAGCAGGGGGGCTGGGAGCCAGGACTCCTGGGTTCTCTCCCGGCTCTGGGAGGAGGGGGGCTGGTGGGTTAGAGCAGGGGGCTGGGAGCCAGGACTCCTGGGTTCTCTCCCGGCTCTGGGAGGAGTGGGGCTGGTGGTTTAAAGCAGGGGGAGCTGGGAGCCAGGACTCCTGGGTTCTCTCCCCGGCTCGGGGAGGGGAGTGGGGGCTGGTGGGTTAGAGCAGGGGTCGCTGGGAGCCAGGACTCCTGGGTTTTCTACCCGGCTCCGGGAGGGGAGTGAGGGTTGGTGGGTTAGAGCAGGGGGCTAGGAGCCAGGACTCCTGGGTTCTCTCCCGGCTCTGGGAGGAGTGGGGCTGGTGGGTTAGAGCAGGGGGCTGGGAGCCAGGACTCCTGGGTTCTCTGCCCGGCGCTGGGAGGAGTGGGGCTGGTGGGTCAGAGCGGGTGGGGCTGGGAGCCAGGACTCCTGGGTTCTCTCCCGGCTCTGGGAGGAGTGGGGTTGGTGGGTCAGAGCAGGGGCTGGGAGCCAGGACTCCTGGGTTCTCTCCTGGCTCTGGGAGGAGTGGGGCTGGTGGAGAGCAGGGGGGCTGGGAGCCAGGACTCCTGGGTTCTCTCCCGGCTCTGGGAGGCGAGTGGGCCGGTGGGTCAGAGCAGGGGCTGGGAGCCAGGACTCCTGGGTTCTCTCCCGGCTCTGGGAGGAGTGGGCCGGTGGGTCAGAGCATGGGGGCTGGGAGCCAGGACTCCTGGGTTCTCTCCCCGGCTCTGGGAGGGAAGTGGGGGATGGTGGGTCAGAGCAGGGGGAGCTGGGAGCCAGGACTCCTGGGTTCTCTCCCCGGCTCTGGGAGGGGAGTGGGGGCTGGTGGGTCAGAGCATGGGGGGCTGGGAGCCAGGACTCCTGGGTTCTCTCCCCGGCTCTGGGAGGGGAGTGTGGGCCGGTGGGTCAGAGCAGCGGGGGCTGGGAGCCAGGACTCCTGGGTTCTCTCCCCGGCTCTGGGAGGGAAGAGGGGGCTGGTGGGTCAGAGCAGGGGAGCTGGGAGCCAGGACTCCTGGGTTCTCTCCCGGCTCTGGGAGGAGTGGGGCTGGTGGGTCAGAGCAGGGGGGGCTGGGAGCCAGGACTCCTGGGTTCTCTCCCCGGCTCTGCGAGGGGAGCGGGGTCGGGTGGTTAGAGGAGGAGGGATTGGTTGGGGGCCAACTGGGAGCAGGGGCTGGATCTGGGTGGGTCAGGGGATTGGGACAGGGGCTGGGGCTGGCTGGGTTGGGGGGGTCGAGGACCAGGCTGGGGGTGCGGGGGGGTGAGGGCCGGGTCACCATCACAGCCTGGTTCCGGGTCCTGCTGCCCGGTGAGGTTTGGTTTCACACCAGTGCACACGCGCTAGTGACCCTGGGGTGGCCCGTGTGCCGGGGGGTGGCCAGGACCCCGGGGTGATCGCTGAGCCCTGCCCCCGATGTGCAGGGGTCCCCAGACCCCCTCCCCCCTCGGGGGGGCGGATACCCCGGCCCAGAGACGCTGGTTCCTCTGCGGGTCCAGCTGAGCTGCTGGGACGTGGGAAAAGGGGAACTGGGGCAGCTAATTATAGTGCAGCTTGGCACCCAGCCCCCCCGGCCCCTCCCCCCCAGCTCCAGCGTCCCTCCCCCCGTCCCCTCCCCCCCAGCTCCAGCGTCCCTCCCCCCAAGTTCCCATGTCCCCTGCAGCCCCACCCAACTATGCAGGCCGCAAGGATCCCCCCCCATGACCTCCAGCCCCCCTGTGCCCTCCATGCCCCCTGCAGCCCCGTCCCCTGAATGGCACCTGGCCCTGCACCCCAGGGCCCGGTGCCCCCCGCAGCTGCGAGGGCCGGGGCGGCTGGGACGCTCCCACCACGGAGCTGGCAGTGGAAGGGAAGTGACTACGACACTGGTCTGCTGTCCCCAATTGCCCAATTTCTCCCCCCCCCCGCACCCGCCTCCCTCGGTTTCCTCCTCGCGGTATTGCAACCGGCTCCCGCGTCCTGTTTTTCCAGCTTGCGTCCGGCCCCCGCCCTGGTCAGGGGGTGCTGGGCGGGGTGGCCGGAGCTCCGGGGAGCCACAGACCCAGCCCCGCGTGCCCAGAGATGCTGCTGCCACCGGGACACCCGGCCCTGCTGCTCCTGGCGGGAATCCTGCTTGGAGGTGGGTGTGTTCGGATGGGGCCGAATCCCCTGGGTGGGGGCCCATCTGCCCCGGCCTCCCGGCTTCCCCAGGGTCCCATCTCCCCGGCCTCCTGGCCTCTCCAGGGGCCCATCTCCCCTGGCCTCCTGGCTTCCCCAGTGGCCCATCTCCCCCGGCCTCCCGGCTTCCCCAGGGGCCCATCTCCCCTGGCCTCCTGGCTTCCCCAGTGGCCCATCTCCCCCGGCCTCCCGGCTTCCCCAGGGGCCCATCTCCCCCGGCCTCCCCAGGGGCCCATCTCCCCCGGCCTCCTGGCCTCTCCAGGGGCCCATCTCCCCTGGCCTCCTGGCTTCCCCAGTGGCACATCACCCCTGGCCTCCTGATCTCCCCAGGGGCCCATCTCCCCTGGCCTCCCGGCTTCCCCAGGGGCCCATCTCCCCCGGCCTCCCCAGGGGCCCATCTCCCCTGGCCTCTCGGCTTCCCCAGGGGCCCATCTCCCCCGGCCTCTCGGCTTCCCCAGGGGCCCATCTCCCCTGGCCTCCTGGCTTCCCCGGGGCCCATCTCCCCTGGCCTCCCAGCTTCCCCAGGGGCCCATCTCCCCCGGCCTCTCGGCTTCCCTGGGGCCCATCTCCCCCGGCCTCCCAGCTTCCCCAGGGGCCCATCTCCCCCAGCCTCCCGGCTTCCCCAGGGGCCCATCTCCCCCGGCCTCCCAGCTTCCCCGGGGCCCATCTCCCCCGGACTCCCATCTTCCCCAGGGGCCCATCACCACCACCATCCTGGCTTCCCCAGGGGCCCGTCTCCCCCGGGCTCTCGTCCCCCGGCAGAAGGGGTGAGCTGGGCCTGGCTCTGATCCGGGACAGGGCCCAGCACCAGCTGCTTGGGGGGAAGCCCTGCGATGAGGATGTGACCTGGTTCCCGGGGAAATGCCTGGCACGATGGGCACCCAGTGGCGGTTCCCAGGCACGACAGGATACAAACAACTAATAATAAATCCGCCTGCCCTATTGCCCGGGTTGGGGGGTCCCCTCTGCGCCCCCCTGGCTGCGGGTGGGATCCCGGGACCGGCCGCGGTGACAGATTGTGTCTCTGGGGGTCTTTGCAGCAGCTGCCCAGGATCCCCGGTACACGATAACCCAGCCCAAGTCCCTGTCGGCGCCGGCCGGGGGCTCCGTCACCCTGCCCTGCGCCTTCACCTACCCCCGCGAGATCGAGCCGCTGCGGGACCTCCGGGTTTACTGGAGACGGGGGGGATTCTATGGCGAGTTTATCTACAATCACACGGAGCGATTCACCCACCCGGATTACGGGGGCCGCATCGTCCTGGTCGGGGACCCGCGGGGGAGCCGAACGGGCTCGATCTGCATCGACCGGCTGCGGGAGTCGGACGCCAGCGAGTACGTCTGCCACGTCAGGGTGCAGAAGAACGATGGCGAATGGGAGCAATGGCGCGGTAACCCTGGGACCAGACTCACGGTGACAGGTGCCCCCCCAACCCCCGGCTTGCTCCATGTCTCTTGTTCCTACCCCCAGCTTCACACGCTCATGTGCCCTGGCGAATCCCCCACCCACCCGCAGCTCTGAGACCCTTGGTGTGTTCCCGGCTCCCTGAGCGCTGCACCCCGAATCCACGGCACCCCATGGCTGGAGCTCAGGGGCACCCCCACCAAGATCCCTTCCCATCCCCGGCTGTGTCCTCGCCCCGTCCGCCCGGGCGTCCCCTCTTCTGGGTCAGTCTCTGGCCCCATCCTGCAGCAGCCGGGCGTGTCGGTGAGTGAATGTGTGTGCCAGAACGAGTGTCAGTTGTGCGGCACTGAG